>NC_046156.1:94204647-94233812 GCF_011064425.1 Rattus rattus
ACCCATGTTTTAATTATATTGACAGGTCTCCCCCCCAATAGTTCAATCAATGCCTCACATATTAAAGGCAAACACTCTGATGGAACCATATCCCCAGCTCTTGGGGCTGGAGGTAGAGTTCTGGGCAGGGCCTCCACCACTAAGCCACGCCCCCAGGCCCTCATTGGGGGAGTCTAGGCAGGGGCTGTACATCTGAGCTATGTCCATATTTCTAGACAAGGTCTCACTAAGTTGCCTGGGCTGCCCTTGAACTCACTGTATTCCAGACAGGCCTTGAATTTGGGATTCTACTCTCAGCCTCCCAAGTAAGTGGGATCACAGGCCTGTCTCACCTCCTGGCTTAGTTTTCTCAAACCTGCGATGTTCTGGTGGATCGAATACAAATAGGATTTGAGATTGATTCTTTTCCTCAGTGGCATTAGCCACACATTTGGATCACAGTTCAATAGCACAGCCCATTGTGGGAGAACTATAGCGGCAAGAGAGGAGACAAGTATCCACATTGCAGCCGCATTTGGGAAGTAGAGAAATCACTCTCTCCTTTGTCTTCATCCCAGGACCACAGCTCTGTGGACTAGTGCCTCTAACAGTAGGTGACCCCGCTTCATTTATCCCAGTCTAGACACTCCACAGCCATGTCCAGAGTTAATGTGAATTCTGTCAGTTAACACTGACCATCACAGACAGCAGGTAGCTAAGGATTTGCTGTTACACACGCATGTGGCTAAGCATATGCATACTGGCACGTGAGTGTGCTCAAACACATACCCAGCTTACAGGTACTGCAGCCCCTCCTCAGAAGCTTGGAACTCAGTGTTACTCCTCTACTGCCTTGGCCCTATTTCCTTGGTCTGGCTACAGTAACAGCCACCTTGCTCTCCTGTGACTTCCTGTTAAATGTCCTGCATTCTCTAAACCATCTGGTCCTTTGACTCCTTTTTTTGATATTTTAACATAGCCTAGGCTTGCCTTCAACTCTGTATGTAGCCAGTGATGGCTTTGAAATCCCAATCCTCCTACCTCCACCTCTCAAGTGCTGGGATCACAGGCATGCGGCCCTATGCTTGGCTCTGACCATGTCCCGATTCGTTGCCGCATGGCGTCCCTGTCCTGTGCTTTGCTGCCGTCCCTTCTCCTTGAGGCCGGAGGCCCATGCTAGAGTCATCGGGAAAAAGCACAATGTGGCCATTGTGCACGTTCTGGTCAGCTCCATAAACTTGTATACGGGCACTTTTGTGTGTTTGGATTTCTTGCCCATTTTTGTTTTGTTTTTTGGAGAGAGAATCTAGGCCATCTCAAACACCTGAGGCCAGGTGCTCCTCCTGTCCCAGCCTCTCCTTGTCCTGGATTATAGGTGGAGGTGGCTGCCTTTTAAACTATGATTTCCCCCCTCCCCCGAGATAGGGCCTTACTTACTCTATAGCTCTAACTCATGGCTCGGCGTCTGAAGAGCTGGGGTTACCGGTGCAAATGACTACATGTTGCCTATGTGATCTTTTGTTAGGGTTTCTCTGCTTCTCCAGAATGTAAGTAAAGCCGAGAGTGAGGCCTCCGGAAGCCTCCAAATAGAAAAGGTTCAGTCTCCCTTGTCACAGGCCACTGGCTGCCAGCCGAGCTCCCATGAGGCACTTCAGGTCTGGAAGAGCCTGGACACAGGAATTCTGGGAAATGTCAGTCCTCCATACTGGAATTGCAACTATACAATCTTGGCATTGCCCTTGAAAGACAAGCAGGTTTCAGAAGTCAGTGAATGAATGAGGTGCCCTCCTCAACATGGACAGAGTCTCACCCTTCTGGCTCATGAAGGAGCTGTCTATTGGAATGTGTGTGTGTGTGTGTTCGGGGAATCTGTCTGGTCAACCTGTGGTGTGTTTTGGAAAAAAGAATAAAAGGGTAGAAATAAAAAAAAAATGGGTGTCTAAAATAAAACAAAATTACTGCCAGTTAAAAAACCTAAAATTTGAAGTGCATCAAATACTGAGATTTAGCACTGTTAACTTCCAAACATTTTGTAAAAATGGTTTTTGTTATCCTTTTTAGTAGCCAACCAAGAGGAGCTTATTACTAGGCAGATTGTTTGCAACAGATATGAAAGCACTTTGTCTTCTCTGCTCCTAGATCCTGAGATGGGCATCTCATTGATTAGAACAGGAGATATAAATTGGTCAGACAGGATAGGAATCCTGAAGCAGCAGCTCTGAGAATGCTGGTGATAGAGACCAGGATGCCGGTAGAGGGTTCCCGTCCTATGTCATTATTTTCATCTAAATGATCCCTTCTGCCTAAAGACTTGGGTATATGACAGAAGGTATATGAGAGGAGGCACCTGGACACCTTATTATGAAATGGACTGACTAGCTTATATCCCTTCCCAAATATCATCCAGTTTCTTTCATAAGTCCCTTAAAACCCTCCAGACTAGCAGCATTTTAGCTGTTTCCTGTGAGTCCTTCTGCTAAATAAGAGAATCTTTCTTTTCTGTCTCTGTCTTTCTCTCTGTCTCTGTCTCTGTCTCTCTCTCTCTGTATATATGTATTTGTCTCATTCTCATACTTGCCTATGAATCTATATACTTTTACCTAAAACCCATAGTCTTTGTTAGGGTTTCTATTGCTAGGAAGAGACACCATGACCATGGAAAGTCTTATAAAGGGCAACATCTAATGGGGACTGGCTTACATTTTAGAGGCTTAGTCTATTAACATCATGGTTGGAAGCATGACAGCCTGAAGGCAGACACAGTGCTGCCTGGAGTAGTTAAGAGTTCTACATCCAGATAGGACAGTAGCAGCAGCAGCAGCAGTAGCAGAGAGAGAGAGAGAGAGAGAGAGAGAGAGAGAGAGAGAGAGAGAGAGAGGGAGTGAGTCTGGGCCTTAACTGAACTGAGCTTCCATACTAACCCAAAGTCCACCCCCTAGTAACATGCTTTCTCCAACAAGGCCTCGCTTAGTCTAACAAGGCCACACTTATTCCAACAAGGCTACAGACTACTGCCACTCCATATGCATTCAAATATATGAGCCTATAGAGGCTATTCCTCTTCAAACTATCACCCTCACCCTCAACAAGAACCAGAAAGTCACTGGCTTTGATGGCTATTGAGTTTTCCAACACTAAAGATCCCCAAGAAGTTTCCACTGTTATCAAGGACACCTCAATACTCTTGTGTTATCATGACATTTTTGAAAAAAAAGAATACCAACTAAGGACAAAACCAGTACTTGTGTTTTTGTTATTAAATATTGATTATAAATATACTGTGTGAATAGTCACAGATGTGAGAGTCAAGAGGAATACTGAGACAGATTGTTGGGGGTAAGAAGTTTAATTAGAAAATTTAGTAATATCATGGGAAGACAAATGAAAGTACATAAAGAGAGAAATTAATCTTCATGAGGCAGGTACGTGGGAGTTTTGTCACTGTACACTGCACTAGGGCACTGATTGGATAAAAATGCAGCAGGAGAGCTCAGCTTAGGAATCCATACTGCCGCTTCACAGAGTGGCTTATCTGGGGGAGAGATGCACAAGGACAAAAACAGCCCCCAACGCCACATTTGCAAGAATTGTTGTATAGATATGACAGCAAAATCTAAATCCAGTCTAAACCAAAGCAGGCACTTTACTCAAACAACTGAAACTGCCTGCATCTGGACAGCAGTGCACACCTCCTTATGCAGAGCAGTTTGGTTAAGAACAGAGTGAACAATCTAGTTCATTCAACATCTAGAACTTGGCTGTACCAACGCACATCAGAGAGGAAGAATTAAGAGACGCGGTGACAGATTAAGAAGGTGGAACACATGAGTTTATTATGGTTGTGGTGCACTTGGACAATAATTACAGATGTAACATCAACAAGACACAGTAGCATGTTCATAAAATAGAATAAAATAAAATAAAAGCACAAGTGACTGAATGGGAAAACCAATGTGCTTCTGCTGTGATGAAATCTAAATCCCATTTGAAAATGAAGCACACTGGTTTGCTCTTACAACTCTGATTTTGCCTGCTTAAGAACAACAACTCATTTTTTAAAACAACACATTTTTTTTTAAAAACTGGGCAATGCCAGTTTGTTAAAATCACAGGTTAAAGCAAAGAAGAGAAACTGCTATTATTTGCCTCAGGTAATACATAACAGCACCACGCCTAGCCTTTTGTTCAGGGGAATCTCGTAGAATGGCTTCTGAACAGACCTTCAAGAAGGTTCAGCAGAAGGTCTAGCTTCTTGCCAGGAACTTTTGTTCACAAATCCATTTTTTCTTTCATTCACAAAACTAAAATAGCAGCTTAATCTTTGTGATATTATTTAAGTGTTAAACAGAATAAGCATACAGCCCTTTTATTATACCACAATAGAAAAGATGTCCAAAGTCTAGGGGTTAATAATGTAGGTATAGAAAAATAATGAATAGGATCTTGAAATGCTAAAGAAACCCTTTTCTAATTGCATTATTACCTAGAAAGAAAAGTTTTCTTCATGAATCTCAATGTGGTTTTCCTATCACAAATGACATCAAACACATAATAGTAATATGTAAAAAAACTGAATTTTGGAAAAGATGGGAAAACTAAAAGTGTATTTACTAAAATCAAATTATTCCTTGTTCTTAGCAGATAAATGATATCCTACATGTTGTTTCTCTACATGTTGTCTAGAGAGGGTTGGCAGTTAATTTTAAGTAAAATATTATGTCTTAGTGTTTTACTGCTGTGAAGAAACACCGTGACCAAGGCAACTCTTGTAAGGACAGCATTTAACTGGAGCTGGCTTACAGGTTCTGAGTTTCAGTCCAGTAGCATCATCAAGGCAGAAGCATGGCGGTGTCCAGGCAGGCATGGCACAGGAGGAGCTGAGAGCTCTACATCTTGTTCCAAAGTCAATCAGGAAAAGACTGTCTCACAGGCAGCTAGGGGGAGGGTCTCTCAAAGCCCACCCCAGATTGGCACACTTCCTCCAATCTTCTAATACTGCCACTCCCTGGGCCAAACATATACAAACCATCACATTCTTGGATTTCTACATTATTGACTAAACATAATTGAGGTAATTTTATGAGCGCGCTTTGGGGAAATATTGTCATTAGAGTGTCAGTGGGCTTATAAACCAGCTTGCCTTCCCTAATATAATTGACCCTCTTTACCACTCTGGTTGGCAGCGTGAACCTGGGAGAGTAAAGCCTAAAAGTGAGGCGCACTAAACTATCCTGCAGTGCCTACTTTGTACAGGGCACCCGACAATTTATAACGTGAGGGTATTTTGAGGGTTAAGCAAGATCATATGAGCAAAGTGCACATGAGTTCAAGATATATGCAGTCACCAGGACAAACCATGCTTGGAAAGACCATCTGAATTAAGGAAAGCAAGAAGACCCTGAAGTAAACCCCCTACTAGTTACTACACCAGAGAGGGGCATGAACGCACACTCTAAAACCAGTCCATGTATTGGAGGGACAAAGTCACAAAAGTCTTGTCCCTTTTCCTTGGAGTTATCTTACATGCTCTCAGAATTTTCTCCTCACAGTTTCACTCATGGACTGTGTTCTCATAGACTCCCATCCAATACCGCAAGACCTGCTGTTCAATGGGAGCTTTAATTATTTTATCATTTCTGTTGGACATATGCTATGCATTGTAGTGGGATCTTAGAGTATAGGTTTTGAACTCTGCATGGATAGCTAGCTCATCCTCTACTTTTTAAAATATATTCAACTTCAATCTTGTTTCTTTTTTTTTCCTCCCACTGAGACCAAACCTGTGTTGATCACTCACTCCTAGCCAGGAAATCTACCAGTAGTCACAGTATAAAAAACCAAACCCTAACTCTTGTTCTCCTAGAAACTATCAAGGTCACTGACTCCTTAGCTACTGGTAGACTCTGAGTCTACCCTTTCCCTCCATGGTGGGATTTTATGTTTCTTAAGATTGCTTGGGCAAATGTATGGTTTCATGATCACCAAGCTTATATGTGTAACTGCCTGTTGTCTCTGACAGATATTGTTTCCTCGAAGTCATCCACTATGTCTGACTCTTACAGCGTTTCAGCCCCCATATCTATAAAGATCTCTGAGACCCTGGGAAAGGATTGTGATAGGGCTTCTCATTTAGGGCTGAGCACTTCCCAGGATCTTATTGTTTGCATGATTCCCAAAGACACCAAACACCTGAGACACAGAATATGAAGAAATCAAGCAAGTATTGGCCTGGAAGCTTCATCACCACTGTCTAGCTCTCCTAATGCTGAAGTTGCTATGTGTGCTACCAGATAATAAATATTGTCACTCACAGCCAGTTATGAATACTGCAAGCTGTGGATTCTGACAAGATATGGTCACTGCTACAAATGCTGTGAGAGTAATCAGTACTTTCTAATTGGATCTAAGGCCTGGTCCATAATGGTGTGCATGGTGCTGTTAATGGCATCAAGAACTCTGTCTAGATAGTTATAGGCACTAGTGTAAAACATACTTCCTACCATAAGTTCTCCTTGTTTGGAATAGAGTGAAGTTCTATGAGCAAGTTCCTTTCTTTTGCTAGCATTTTACTGCAAGCCACCTTCAGTAGGCATGGTGGGATTCTGCAGAATCATGTCAATGAAGAAAATCTCTAGACTCCTTTGCTAAGACCGTGGTTATGTATTGGTTTGATCAAGGAAGTGACATCCATTTCTTTTGTCATATTATGTTGATTACCAGTAAACCATGGGTCCCATCTTTCTTCACGGGTAGGAAGTTTCACAAAGGTGACTGTGAAATCTAGGCTCTGCCTGTACCTCATGTCCATTTGTCACAAGCACATTTATTTATGCATTTGTTTTCAATAGTGCTGTGTATTAGACCATGGACTTCATACATGCACTGGTCTGCACCATTGGTCCACATTATTAACCTCATGTTAAACAGATATCATCTGATTATCAAAAGAAGTTAAGTGCTTTTCCTGTGATCACTGAGAATAAGTGGTGGATCTTGGAATTGATTTCAATCATCTGCACGTAATTGTATGAAGGACTGATTGACAAAAACTTCACTACCACAAATCTAGAGCCTCAGGTCCAAGTTTAAAATTAAATAAACTGAAACACTACTGTCAATTTTGATAATATTTCGTATGTTAAGAAACTTGGTCACTCAAACAACTTTTATCTTAAACTCTAATAAAGTAGTTGATTTTTACCATTTTTATAGAAAAGGAGAGATAATTTGAATTAATTTACTTTATATTTCAATTGCAGCACCCCCTCCTCTTATACAGTCCCTCCTCTTTACTTTACATTTCGAATATAGCATCCCACTTACACAGTCCCTCCTCCAAACCCTCCCCTTCTCCTCTGAGAAGGGGGAGGCCCTCCCTGGGTACCAGATCACTTTGGCACCTCGAGTCATGGCAGGACTAGGCATATCTTCTCCCACTGAGGCTAGACAAGGCAGCCCAGTTAGGGGAACAGGATCCACAGACAGGCAACAGAATCAGGCTAAGTCGGCCACTACCGTTGTTGAAGTTCTGCATGAAGACCAAGCTGTACATCTGCTACACAGGTGCAGGGCTTAGGTACAACCCTTGTATGCTCTTTGGTGTTGGTAGTTCAGTCTCTGGGAGCTCCCAAGGGTGCAGGTTACTTGCCTCTGTTGGTCTTCCTGTAGAGTCCCCTATCAAGGTGGGATATTTTTAACATTCATAACATCTAAGTTTCCTATGAAAAATACATTTTAGAAAGATTGCTCAGGAGATTTTCATCAGAGTATTAAAAAGATGGAGAAATGTCATACATGGGCATGTTAGAGAAGCTGGAGAAAAGAGGTAAGACCCCACTGCTTTGTAAGTGATTTGAATACTTAGCCATATATTATGACTTCACTCTAAAATTGGCCATACTTCAACTTGGTGTTAAGATATGTAAATAACTCTTTTTTTCCTTTTTTAAAAAATAGAAAACAAATTTTATTCTAAAAGTAAGACTCAGAGACAATGAAATACCAAAAGCTGCCATCCTACTAGAAAAGAGGGAAATGTGTTCCAAAGTAATCTATTGCTTTGTGTAACATTGTAGATTTAAAAAACAGAAATTAACGAAAGTGCAAATATTTGAAAGTAACAAATTAGAAAATGCATAACATTATTCCTGTCCCCCAAATCAGAGAAAACATGAAAGACAAACAACAACAGCAATTTTTAAAGTGCTTTTCTATTTCCAAAGTGCTAACAAGGCAAATAGTCAAAAAATTGAGACTGTACTCAACTTCTAAAGTTATAACAAACAAAACAAGCTAAATTTCAAAGGCTTTATTTTTACAAAGTCTGTCTTAAGCTTCATTTTGCAGAGAAATGAAAACAGTTGTTTCTTGCCCCATGAAATATAAGCCAGTAGCATATAATTCTGATGAGCCCATATTTTAAAATAATTTAATTTTATGTTTCCCAACATCTTTCACTAGGAATGTGTTAATATAATATTCTACAGTGTATCGTGCCAATTGACCACACTGCAGAGCAAGTAGATATGATACTTATATATCAAACTTTTCAGTATTTTGCTTACACTGGGTAGACAGGATGAAACAGGAAATAGATCTTAGGAGGTGGACCACAGAGGCTGTCAGCCTAGGTACTGGCTGTACTGTAAGAGAACCTTGGACATGGTATGAAAGAAAGCATCTACAAGTTGCCAGGAAGCACCATGCCATTTATTTTGCCCTGGTGAATTACATACAGGATTCCATTGCTTCCTTCTTTCCTCAGGCAGACACCACAATTCCCTTCATGCCATACTCTTTCCATCTATCCCACCAGTTATTCCAACTGTGAAGCCCTAATTATTTCTTCCATGGTATATTGAATCCGCTTTTCCTGCCCCTCACTTGTACTAGGTGAAATTCCCATCTATGTTCAACAAATCACCTTAAATTATTTAGTCTAATATAGTTCAAAATATCCAACTGGTAGAGACAATCTGTTTCTCTTAGCTGGTAATACAGGTCAAGAGACCTCTGCTGAGAACATCAGTTTGCTCTTTTCTCACCTTTTAACCCCGTTCTATCTTGGATCTATCTATCCTCTTTGCATATTCACTTTTTAAGCAAGACATCACAAAAGGTAATAGCTGGCATTTGTAAATTTAAGATGAATTCCCAAGTTTATAGATTTGATAAAAAAATTCATTCCATTCTCTCTCTCATTATTATACACTGATTTAGTTTCCTATAGGACTGCCAGAATCCACAGAATTATTTTTCTGTTACTTCTGGAGACCACAGATTATTTTTTGATATCTGTCAAACTGCCTGACTACATTCAGGGAGACCAAAGCCTAGGCAGCCACATTTATTATTCCCACACAACAAACACAAGGACACACAAAGAAAATCAACAGAACCAAAAGTTTTGGAGAAAATCCTCCCCCAAAACGATATTAACAAAATCAGAAATGAAAAGGAGACAGGATGAGGAAATGCTCAAAAAATCATGTATCAACCAAACGGAAAATCAAAGGCTGCCTGACTACATGTAAACCACTTGAAACAGATGGAGACACCACACCTGAAGCCACGGGATAAACTCTTTTACCCAAATCCAGAGGGAAGAGAACTAATCCTTCACCACGCCCTGGGAAACCAGAAAACTACGAGGCAGGTCTTCAACCAAAACCATGATCATTTCTTAGATGCTGAGAAAGCATTTGAAAATCAACACCCTTCATGATAAAAGTCCTGAAAGAATTATGTCCCCAAACCAGGCTGAAAGAAAACACATGGAGACACTTCCTTATAAGACAAAATCAGGGACTGTCAGACAAGGCACACACACTACACACACACACAACAGACACACACACACACACAAAATACACACATCCAAAATATTAGCCTTCCCCAAAGAGAAAAGAGTTGCAAAATTAAAAACCAAATAAATCAGTAGCATAGACTCCTGAAAGAAACAGGCTTATGAAACAGTTGAAATTAGGGAATGAAATAGCATAGATCCAAATAACTCAGGAAACAATCTGTGACTTAACCAAAAGAAGAGAAAGATCAGAAATCTATAAAAAATGGAAGAAGATCTCATTATTGCACCTAAAAAGTACAAAAAATCCAGATCAATGACAAAATACCAATCCACAATATGAAGAATCTGCAAAATTCATCTGAATAAACAAAAAATAGTTATTAGAACAATCTATTAAACCAGAGCAATAGAAAAACTAAAATTAATTAAATGAACCAAGACAATTTAAAAATCAACTATTCTCAGGAATTATTAGGACTATTAATTGGCTACATCCTGCATCAGGAGTACCTAATCATGCACTAATGAGCCTATTTAAAAGGGAAGATGACATTGGATAGTCCTCACATAATATCTTGAGAGGCAAAGGAAGAACTACAGCTATTTGAATCCAGATTTTAAAAGATTTTTTTAAAAAGATTTTTTTAAAAAAGATTTTTGTATCATGTGGATCTTTTGCTGCCTTTAAACTTCAAATATTTTCCCCAGAAAATTGACAACCTAAATCAGAACAAAATGGACAAAGATTTTAAACATTTTAAAAAAACAGGTTGTCTCCAATCACTCCTTCTTGAATAAAGATTGAAAAACTTTTCAACAAAATGGGGATCAGAAAGGATAATAAATGGTACATCCTAAGATAATATAAAACAATGAAAGAATGCCCTGGCAGCAAAACAAAAGGACAATGATATTTATATTATACTTAAAAATGACATCAATGGCCTAGCAAAGAAAGCCTTACAGGTGGATGATTCCTGCCTAAAAGAATGCAGACAAAGATCAATGAAAACACCTAATTCTATGGTCGGAGGTCATCCTAACGTGAGGAACTGTATATGATAAAGGGTGACAGCATTGGGAAGGCTGAGAGTCGTAACACTAAATTGTCTTCTACAGATATTATAGCAGAAGGGGATAAAGTCAAATGGACTTAAATGTTATAAGAAACTCAATAGGGGTCATGAAACAAAGATTACACTCATTGGGGGCAAAAATAGAACCTAAAACTATGAATTATCTTTTCTTATTCATTATATTAGCAAATTAAGGGAGGAAAATGCCCATGATGTCAAATTTTTTATTTTTAATTTTTGCCTTTATGGATTTAATTCAGGACACTTATTTTTATTACCCATAACCTAACAGTCAGGTTGTAAGAAAGGACAGCATTAAACCAAACTCTATGGATTAAATTTTCATTCGGCAGATTAACTGTAATGAAAAGGGGCATATCTAAGAATAGAAAATCATTATTTAGCTGGCAAACTATGAGATCTTCTCATATGAATTGAATTTGAGATTACAAAAACTTTTCAACCTTTTCCCATTTTACAGGCAGATGCTTATTTTATTGATGGTTTGTAAAATGGTATGGAAGGGTTTCATGATCCAGATATTCATTAATCCATAAATATTTCTTTTTCCTCAACCCAACAGGTAGAATTCGCTGTTTTGATTAATCTATTACAGTTAAAGCATGAGCCCTTAAATATTTTTTCCAATTCTGCTTATGTTATAAGATTATTTCCAGCATAGAACCTGCTTTAATTTTGTCTTCACATCCTGCTTTGTTCCCATGACTACAGGAACTATGGCAACTGGTTAAAACCTGCACACATCCTTTGTTTATTGCTCATACGTGTACATGCGTTAACCTCCCTGTTTTACTGAAGAAGGAAATAAGGAAGCTGATGCAGTTTTTACTTCCCACCTTACTTCTCCCAGACAGGAACATCAACATCTACTACAGACTAATGTTAGTAGACTTCATGTGCAATACCACACCCCACTTGTATCTTAAGTGAGATACAGTGGTTAAGAATTTTCTATTTGGACCCACTTAACATTGTCAGTCATGTTGCTGGCATTAACTCCAGAGGTGAAAATACTAATAAAATAATAGCCTATGAATATCACTCACTTTACTCTTGTTCCTTGGATTCTATACCTACATGTTTGCATTGTTACATTGTCTTAGTTGAGTTTCCATTACTGTGAAGAGACGTCATGACCACAGCAACTCTTATAAGGAAACATTTAAGGGCTGCCTTACAGTTTAGAGGCTATTATCATGGTAGGAATCATGGTGGTATACAGGCAGACATGGTGCTGGAGAGTTACCTGAGAGTTCTACATTAGGCATTAGGAAGCATTAGGCAGCAGGAAGAGAGTGAATACTGAGCCTGCCTTGAGACTCTGAGGCCTCAGAGTGTGCTTCCAGTGATGTTCTTCCTCCAACAAAGCCACATCTACTCCAACAAGGCCACATCTTCTAATAGCACCACTTCCTGTGGACTTATGGCATCATTTTCATTCAAACCTCCACATACATATTTTAAACTTCTCTGGGCCAAACCTCAATCTTTAGAAAATACTTCTGCAGAATGCTATTTTCTTATATAAACTTTGGCGGTTATGGGAGTGTGTGCTTCTATAAAAACTGATAATGGACCAGTTTATAATAATAAAACATTTAAGAACTTCTGTAAAGGATAAAATATTAATCATATTACAGACATTCCTTATAGTCCCCAAGGCTAAGGCATAATTGGAAAAGCACAAAGAACATTAAAACAATAATTATTAAAAAATAAAAAGGGGGAGCAACCAGGAATATTCTTGTATTTTACTTATTTACTCTTAATTTTTAAAATTTGCCCAAAGGTGATATGTGTTCAAGATCTTAATAACATTTCTCTAAAGAACATTCTGGACTTCCTTTAGACAGACCTGTTTGGTTTAAACAAGTTGAGACTTGGAAGCCCATTTAGCTAAAAGGAAAGTTGGGAAAGAATATGCATCTGTCACTGCACGTGGATCCACTAAACATTATGGGTTTTTCTTCGACTCCTCTGGCTCTAGACCATCAGGGACAACAGTGAAGGGTGACCGTGGAAGTTACCAAAAAGGTTGAAACACTCCAACTAAAGAACAAATAGCGTTATCGACCATATCACCAAATTTCAAGTCTGCCCTCCTGGGGTCACACTAAGACCCTAGATGTTATCCTAAGAAATACACAGTGTCACATGAGAATCCATTTCCAGCAATGTTAGCTGCTTTGACCTGTGCATTTGTAGTGAGTGCCACTGAACATGTATGTTGATCTTATGTTCCTCAACCTCCCTTACTTCAGCTTGTAGATTACATGAATCCAGCTCCCATTATTTTAGCTATGAGTCCTTGTTTATGCCTGGACTTTGGGACCATAACAGATTCATTCATCCATCAGAAGAAGAGATGTTCTTCTCCTATTAAAAGACCACATAGGCTTATGTTTCACCAGACACCAGAACCACTAATCATATGAATGTCTTTCCAAGCTATTCTCCAGAGTCTTATGGTCAATATAATAATGTAACCAATAGTACTATACATAGTTTGAATGCTGTTTGCACTACTGTTTCTTGTGGAAATTATGAATATATCCCTACTCTTTGGTCTAGATGATGAAATAAAAGAAGTAAAACATTTGATGTGGTGATTATGTATTAGTTGATTAGGAGTCGTCATGGAAAATTTATTTCTAACTCTCCTTGAGTGGTAGTGATAAAAATATAATGATGGGAAAGTCTAGGTAGACCACCCACCTGTGGACCTCCCCAACTTTCTTGATGTACCCCATCCTGACTACAATTTCTCCTCTCCTTCTTGTCTCTATGTCCCAGCCCCCAATTTGGGCAGAGACCCACTTACTCAACCAGAGGCAGCACTAGCCTCCAGAAGTCCAGATTGACTGCCTGCAGATACCCCACCTCTTTTGGTGACTCTTACCATCAATTTCCCAACTCCCCCTCTCCCCTTGTACACAGGTCCCAGTCCTTAACTCAGGCAGAGGTATATATTTGGCCAGATGCCATGCTGGCTGCTAGACATGTAATCCCAAACTCTGGTAATGACCTCTGCTCAAGCACAGGCTACCTTGGCCCGAAGACCAGAGATGAAACAGAAAACAAGAAACAAAATACCCATCCAATAAAGACAAACTCAGAAATCAGCACCCAGTCCTATAATCATCCTAAACTCAGATGCTTAGAAACCAGCATAAGAACATAATCAACGACAGCTAGGGTGATATCCTACTACAGCAATCTCTGAATATTTCAATGCAGCTGAAGCAAAAGAAAATAACTTAAAACCAACATTAAGAAGATGGTGATAGAGGTCCTTAAAGAGGAAGTGAATGAATGCCTTTAAGAAAACAAAATATAAACAAAAAATTGGATGAAAAAGTGAATCCCTTAAAAAAGCCAAGGAAAAACAAATGGAGGAAACAAATGAAATGTTCAAGACCTGAAAATGGAAATAAAAGCAATAAAGAAAGTACGAACTGAAGAAATTCTGGAAATAAAAATCTAGGTAACCAAATAGGAACTACAGAAGCTCACATAACCAACAGAATGCAAGATATGGAGGAGAGAGTCTCAGGGGTTGGAGATATGATAGAAGAAACAGATACTTCTAGATTCATCAAAGAAAATGTAAAATCTAAAAAAAAAAAAATCCTGACAAACATCTAGGAAAGCAGGGCACCATGAAAAGGCAAAACCTAAGAATAACAGGAATAGAAGAAAAAGAATGCCAGCTCAAAGGCCCTGAAAATATTTTTAACAAAATAATAAAAAAAAGTTTTTCTAACCAGAAGAAGGAGATGCCAGTAAAGGAAAAACAAGCATACAGGACACCAAATAGATTGGACCAGAAAAGAAAGTCAGCTTGCCATATAATACTCAAACACTAAACATGCAGAGCAAAGAAAGAATACTTGAAACTTCAAGGGAAAATGCCAAGTAGCATATAAACAGACAGTTTAACCAATGGAACTGAATCAAAGACCCAGACATAAATCCACATACCTATAGATACTTGGTAAAGAAGCCAGAAATACACAATGGAAAGATAACAGCATCTTCAATGAATGTTGCTGGTTTAACTGGATGTCTGCGTGTAGAAGAATGGAAATATTTACCACCCTGCACAAAAACTAAGTCCAACTATATCCAAGACCTCAACATAAAACCAGACACACTGAACCTCATAGAAGAGAAAGTAGCAGGGATACCCACAAATGTATTGGCACAGGAGACAACTTTCTGAGCAGATCCCTGATAATGCAAGCTCTAAGATCAACAATTAATGAACGGGATTTTATAAACCTGAAATGCTTCTGTAAGGCAAAGGACACATGCAATAGGACAAAATGGCACCTAAAAATCATGGAATATTTTCACCAACACCACATCTGACTGAGGGTCAATATCCAAAATATATATTAAAAAAAAGCCCTCAAGAAATTAGATACATACACACAACAGAAACAAAAAATTAAAAATCAAAATCCAGAACAACAGTAACAAAAAATAAGTAATTCAATGAAAAATGGGGTGCACTCTGCAATGGCTAAGTAACAAATGTTCACCATCCTTAGGCCATCAGGGAAATGCAAATCAAAGTGACTCCGAGAGTCATTCTTATACCTGTCAGAATGGCTAATATCAAACACCCAGTGGCCAGCCCCTTAAAGAAAACTGACGCCTTTCCCACCCCCACCAGAAGGCATCACTTTGTGGAGATCTACACTTCAGCATCCTTATCACAATTTAAAAGTTCTCTGATTGCTTTCTGTCTAGGCTGTCTAGGTGATGGGTTAGGATGAGAGTGAGGTTGTTACTAAAATCTTCTATGTCCCTCTTTCCTAAATGCAAGACTAAAGTCATTGATACCAGTGCAAAAGTAGCTTCCTTGCCCTTTACAATCAATGGGAGCAGGGACGATGGTTTCTGGTGCCAGCACAGACCATGAACATGGTCTCTGGCTCAGTCTGTGCCACTGATCTCAGTATGGTTTCAAGTGGCAGCACAGATCATTGATACCAACACTGCCCTCTGTCACAGCATGGACCACAGACACCATCATAGCGCTTGGTGGCAGCATGGCCCAAGGACATCAACATGGCCTCAGGCAGCATCACAGATATCAACGTCCACATGGCCCTTGGTGGTAACATGGGCCACAGACATGGTTGCTGTAGGACCATCAACATCCACGTGACTCTGGTTTCAACATGACCTGGGGCATCAGACCACAGATACCAACATGGCCTCTTGGGGAAGCATGGACCATAGAATACTTTCACAGAGGTCCAATTCAGAAAATGAATTGTTCTTCATTTTGATCTTCCTGTCATTGTTCAGAATTGGGCAATCGGGCTGATGGGTAGCGTGTTCAGGGGCTGAGTCTGCACGAACTCCAGGCTGCTATATATACATCGCTCTATTGCCTCTACTCAGCAAATACGTGCTTCTCATCTACCCTCGGGAGTTTCTCATAGCCCTCGGCAGTAGCTCAGGCCAAGGCTACCATTCATCAAAGCCTTGTCTCACTTCTGTCACAGCTGTAGCATCTCTAGTTCTGCCTCTATCCACTGAGCCCTCACTGTTCCATTCCTCCATCTTTCCTTCCTCTCCATTGCGTATTTGTTTGTCATAGGGTCCTGGAAACTGTAGTGTGTCACATAGCATATTTTTCCCCCAACAGTTTTACATGCAAATACTCATTGCAATGAGTACTTGATCTGGTTCAAGGGTTTTGGTTTCTGAAGCGCCAGGAACCCTGAACCATTGCCAAGACTCATCTGGGATATCCCGCTGTTGCCCAGAGCCAGGGTGATGTGGCTAAGCAGGACATCTGGGGTTGGGGGGAGCTTCTAGATGCTACACACCTCCCTGCCTTTCATATCTGCAGTTCGTCAGGTCTTACCTTTGTGCTTGTAGCCTGTGAGCACAGCTGTTGCCCCACATTTTTTGTCTCCTGTCTGCCCATCTCAGGGCAAACGCCATGGGCTGCAGCCACAGCGGCTCCCTCGTGGGAGTCGGCTGGGATCCTTCTAGCACCAGGCCTATTCAGTAATCATATGTTTCCTCAGGAGCTCCAGTCACTGCACACCACCCTGTTTTAGATGCCAGTCTCAGGACTGTGCTTGCAGGCTACCAGTGGTGCTGCTGACATTGTCTATCCATCTCCCACCAGGGCAAGCAGCACAGTGCAGCCATGACAGCTCCATGCTGGGAAATAGACAGCGGGCCTAGGCCAGCCCTATTTAGTAATGACCTATTTCTGTGGGAGCTCCAGGCAGCTGCATATCTACCTGTCATCAGTGTCAGCCACCTCATGGCTCATCAGGCACGACCTTTTTTTCTGCAGCCTTCTGGCTGAGACGCAGAGGCAAAGGGTATAGTCCTCTGTTGCTCCAGCTTCTATTCCAATGTCATGAATATGCCTTTTAAAAGCATCTTCCCATAGACCTGAATTTTCTCTCCTTAATTGTTCCAGAGCTTTTGTGGGCTCTGCAGACTCCTTTTCTACCATGAGTCACCCTTCAGAGTCTTCATGCATCTCTTAGACTCTTCAGAGTTCCATGGCAAGTGCCAGCAGCCACTGCTGTGGCTATTTTCCCTTCAATGTGTTTTAATATAGGCATTGAGTATTTGCCCTTTAGAACAGCATATTGTGTCCCACAAGTGCGGGTATATTGCATATGCATTTCATTTTCATTGAATTCTATAAAGTCTGATTTTTAAAGTTTCTATCTTGACCCTGTTCTGGTTTAGTAGAGACACTCAGTTTGCGTGTGTTTGTGGGATTTCAGTTGTTTTTGTTCTTGCTTTATCCAGTTTTAATGTGTGGTGGTCAGAAAAGATGTAGGGTATTATTTTGATTTTTCTTGTACCTGTTGAGACTTGTTTTGGAGAAAGGCACAGAGAAAAAGGTAGTGTGTGTGTGTGTGTGTGTGTGTGTGTGTGTGTGTGTGTGTGTGTGTGTTTGGGAGAAATGTTCTGTAAATATCTATTAGGTTTATAACCTTAGTTAGCTCCAGCATTTCTCTATTTGGCTTTTGCCTGGATGACCTGTCTATTGATAAGAGTGGAGTATTGATTTATCCCATTATTGGTATGTGAGGATCAATATGTGATTTAGGGGTGGCATAGTATTTCTTTTACAAACTTGGGTGCCCTTGTGTTTGGGCACACATGTTAAGAAGTGAAGTGTCCTCTGAGTGGATTTCCCCTTTGATAACTATGATGTCTTGCCTTCTCTCTTCTGATTAGTTTGGTTTGAAGTCTGTTTTGTCAGATATTAAAATGGCTACCCAGCTTGTTTCTTAGATTCATTTGCTTGAAATATATTTTTCCAATCCTTTACCTTGTGGTGATATCGCTTTTGATGTTGGGATTTGTTTCTTGTATGCAGCATATGTGGATCGTCGTGGTCTGAATGAAAATAGTCCCCTAGGTCCATAGTGAGTGGCGCCATTAGGAGGTGTAGCCTTTTTGGAGTAGATGTGATGTTGCTGGAGGAAGTGTGTCACTGGGGGTGGGCTCTGAGGTTTCTGATGATCAAGTCAGGCCCAGGTGTCTTCCTGCTGCCTGAGAATCAGGATGTGGGACTCTCAGCTACGTCTCCAGCATCAGCTACTTCTCCAGCACCGTGTCTGTCTGTATGCCAATGCTTTTTTTCAATTGTAATAATGGACATAATATCTGGATCTTAAATCAGCCCCAATTACATGTTTCCCTTTATAAGAGTCGCACGGTCATAGTGTCTCTTTATAGCAATAAATCCCTAAGACAAGGATGGATCCTGTTTTTGCATACAGTCTATTATCCTGTGTCTTTTTATTAAGAAAATTAGATCATTGATATTGAGTGTTGTTTCCATTCTTTTCACTTTGCTGATCTGGGATTATTTATTTCCTGTTTTCTTGAATGTATTTTAACCCCTTTAGGTTTGAATTCACCTTGTAATACCTTCTGTAGGGCAGAATTTGTAGATAGATACTGCTTAAATTTTTTTTATCATGAAATGTCTTCTTTCTTCATGTACAATAATTGAAAGTTTTGCCGGGTATACTAGTCGGGGCTTGTATCTGTGGTCTCCTACAATCCACAGTACATCTCTCTAAGGCCTTCTGGCTTTTAGAGTCTCCACTGAAAAGTGTAATTCTAATAGGTCCTCCTTGGTCTTTTTCCTATGCTACTTTTAATATCCTTTCTTTGTTCTCTATGTTTAGTGTTTTTATTATTTGTGCTGAGGAAACGTTCTTTCCTGGTCCAATCTATTTAGTGTTCTGTATGCTTCTTGTACCTTTATAGGCATCTTCTGATTTAGGCCAGAGAAAATTTCTTCTATGATTTTATTGAAAATATTTTCTGGGCATTTGACCTTGCTTCTTTTCCTTCCTTTATTCCCATTATTCTTATATCTGTTCTTTTCATAATGTTCCAGCTTTCTTGGATGTTTTGGTTTAGAAGTTTTTAAAATTTAACTTTTTCTTTGACCAATGTGTTCATTCTTCTATGGCATCTTTAGTGCCTGAGCTTCTCTCTTGAATCTTTTATATTCTGTTAGTGAAGTTTACTTCTGTGGTTCCTTTTCAAGCTCTTAAAGTTTTTATTTTCAGATTTCTTTCAGTTTGAGTTTTCTTTGTTGATTCTATTTGCACTTTCTAGTCTTGAATGCTTTTTATTAATTTCTTTGCGCTGTTTGATTGTGTTGCCACAGAAGTTCTACTGCAGGACTGGGGATAAGACTGAGCATTGGACTTTGAGGAATGAGGGAGGGGTGAAAATCTGCAGGCAACGCACTTCCTTCCTTGGTCAGTATGTCTTGTGGGTTCCCAGGGAGTTAAGGATTGGGATAAAACAAGTAATGGGGGGAGGGATGTTATGAAGAGAAGATATGTGGGATCCAGTGGAGTTGAGGGTAAAGAGGCAGCATGAAATGTTCTGTTGAAGAGCAGGGGATGAGAATGCTGGATTTGATTTTGTTCTAGTTGGACTAACTACTTCTCTAGCTGGAGAGGTCTGTGAGTTAGCACAATGTGCCTGCTGAAATAGAGGGCTGGAGTAAAGCAAGAAGCTGTGAGGTGGGTAGGAAGATAAGACCTGGGTAGTCCACTGAAATTGGAGGAGCTGAGGGAAAGGTGATGTGGGCATAGCTTACCTGTTTTCCTGACCGGAACTTTCCAGGGGTTATCAGACACTGCCCACTTCCGTGTCCACGTGCACTGTTACAAGAGTGAATTTGTGTGTTGTGCTTTCCTGTGTGTCAATCGCCACTTCTCTTACAGTTCTTAGCAGAAAGGTGCACTGGTATAACAAAGCTCCTGCTCGTGTAAAAGAACTGCAATTCTCACTGTGTTTTTATCAAACAAGGTTTGCTTAGGGGCACACACACTGCTGTTCAGATGCAAGCGCGGTAGGAGAAAAACCATCCAGTTTGTTGTCATGGGATACAGTTTTCTCTATAGTAGACAAACAATGTTTTATGCAAACAACAACAACAACAACAATGACAACAACCACTGTGTCACTGTGGGCCCTAAAGTTATAGATTCACCTGGTGTGCTTCTAATTGCTGTCTTGTTCTTAACCTTGACACTAACCTTAATCCTAAGCAAGATCTTAACCCTAAAGCCCTTGTGCAGTGTTACACTAATGAGGCCACGTGATTTGCTTTCCTGTAAAAAAGAATTACCACTTCTTTTATGTTACTTGGCTGTGTATGCATTGGTTCAGTATGCCACTGTGCTGTGTTTGAATCACTTGCAAGAGTGTTTTCTAAAATTGAGAGTGTGCTGCTAAGATTAGAGCTTTTTTTTTTCTTTGCACAGGTTTCCTACTGTTTTCTTGTTCTTAACCCAAACCCTAACCCTCGTGTCTTTGTGCAGTGCTGTAGTAATAAACTTGTGTGATTTGTTTTCTTGAAAAACAATCACAACTGTTCTTATAGGACTTCTCCGCCAAGCACATTGCTATTGGAAAACTACTAACGTTTTCACTCTGTACTTTGCTAATCTGCTTTCCTTAGGAATGTGAGCACTTTTACTCTGATCTAGCAACTACTGGTTTGAACTAATAGAGATTTCTTTTTCACTGTGAATTGGTATTTGATTTCTGATCTGTTCTTTTGCCGACTTGAGTGCCAAAGACTGCGATATGCACTGCCTCAGCTACAGATGTGTGTGTTGTGGTCTCCTCCACTCTTACTCCAGCAGTGGCTGGGGCACTGCTACAATAGTGAACTCATAGCTCTGCTTTGTCTATCAGTCATCACGTCTCTTAAGGTACTTTGGTGGGAGGTGCATAGGAATAAGAAAGGTTTTGCCGTTGTAATAATAGCACTTTCATTGTGTCTTTAAAAAACCTGCATTACTTAGGGACACATACACTGCAGTGCTGGTGTAAGCAACTCCAGAGTTGTGTCCACATCACTGTAAATTTGCTTTTCCGTGACATAGAAATACAATAGTTTTTATTATTTTTTTAACAAGGGTGTCATTGTGCTGTGTTTAAGTCACTTCTTCAAGTACTTTTTCAAAACATAGCAGAGTGGGCTGCTAAAGTTACAGATTCTTTGTTCTGCTCTCTATTGGTTGATATTGGCCGTAGGTGCCACAGTAGAGATATAAGCTCACCAAGATGCTAAGCCTTCACTTTCCAAAAAGCTAGAGGGAGTTCAGCCTTCTTGGAAAAAAATGGCTAACTCCGACTTGCTTACTCAAGTTACTTTTATTCAATCATTACCCAAAATTAATCGGGGATGGGAGAGTTTCCAACTATCAAAGTTATCTTGTCCTTGCTGCCTGACAGGAGAGACAACCCACACAAGTCTTAGTCCCCTCTGACCGTGGTTAGCCATAATCAAAAGTAAGAACCCCAAGTTTGCCAAGAGTGTCTAGGACCAAGGTTTGTGCAGCTGCAGGCTTTCACGTAGTACTAAATTCAGACTTTCCAGGGAGCCATTTCTTCAAGGTTCAAACAGTCTCAAAACAAACCCACAGTCTCTACTGATTAACCCAAACACATCGAGGGCTTTGCCAACACATTTCACTTGCAGCCAGACACAAAGACTTCACTTTACACATCAGTGCATCGTCCCCCTTCTGTTTTAAGCAGAATTTGTTAGGGATAACAATTATGTTGGAGATTATGAAACGTGGCCTTTTGTCCATCTAGTTGTCTAACAGTTCTGTGAAAACAAATCAGCACACGTTTCAAAGCCAGTAAAGTAATCACAACAAGGAGAATTATAAAAATCACAAGAGCAAGAAGCTTATCAAAATGATTCATGGTATCAAATGACGCTACAGCATCTGCAAGACATTCTATAACATCCATACCTGTTACATCAGCTTCTTTGGAAATGATTTTATAATGTTTTACTGCAAACCATAAATCATTTGAGAAGAATTGGGATGACACAACAAATGCATTTTAACTTTTTTCCAATCATATTTGTTGTCATTGAGTCTTAAGGAAATAATACAATAAAAAGTAATATCCAATCACATTTCAATGTCACTTGTCCTCTGAATAGTTCTAACTGATGAGTGTTACATCTTGTTTCAATTCAGCTATTTCATTAACATTTTCCTATCTATCTTATTTTGTTGAGTGCAAAGTTCTTGAGAATGCATATGCCAGTCAAACTCAGCAGTTTGCACTTCTTTGTGAAGAAGAACTCCAGCTGTGGTGGCATTGGCAGTTAGTGCAATGATTTCCAGAAGCACAGCAACAACAATTATCAGACCTACCATCCATCCAGTTCTTAATATTCTTCTCATAAGCTTCTGCATTAACACCATCACAGGTGAGTCTTTCCATGGTCTTGACAATCTCACTGGTATCCAGACTTCTAACAATATATAAACTTTCAGAAGTACCATCTAAAGACATACTAGTGTTGACAGGAATGGAAAGTACAGTGTGTACAAGTGATGGTATGATTATTAGGGTGCAATTTCACAGGTCCTTTGGGCAACAGATAAAGTAACAGCACACAAGCTATAAACATGTGACTTTGATCTAAATTAAAGGACAAATAAAGTTGATCCATATATTAAAGTTCAACTTTCCAGTCCATACTTCAAGTGGGTGAAAAGCATTTACCAATCTCCACAAATTAGTCTGAATAGAATCACCAAATTGTTATAGAGGGCCTGGCAGTCCAACGCCACGCCACTCAATAGAGTCTCTTAAAGCAGAGACAACTACCATAGTTTTATTTGAATTGGACCATTGCCATTTCAATCCTGAGTGAGAATATAGTCCTTGATGGAAGCCATAAGAAGTCATAATCAATGACTTCTCCTTGGTAGATATTAAGGATTTTTACCCATACATTACTGCCAATGTATCCAGTCAGATTCCTTGTGAGTAATCCAAAGTTGCAAGATGGGATTTATGGGATTTGTAGCATTAATTTTTTTGTCCCTCCAAATGCACAAAGTATAAGAAATTTTCTATAAGAATTCTGGGTAGTACTATGACTAATTCTAGAAACCAAATTTGAGAAGTTATACTTAAACAATGAATTCCATTACACATACAAATAGGAATTCCTTTTATTCCCATAACACAGCATAATTCACATTTTTCTTATCTTCCTCTGCAGGCTGAACAGGTCCACAATGGTCAAAAGGACCAGGTAGAAAATTCATTAACCACCACAGGAATATCCATGTCTCCTCAATTTCCTCCTTTGTTAACTGGAGCATTAGGAATACAAGCCCAATATGTATGATTTGTCACAATTACCTATACAGTTACCAAGGTCAGCATGGCAAGAAACAAGGCTGTAGTGTTCAGAGGCTTCCCAGAGAGTCAAACCATTGTTCTTCATCAGCCAATTTCATAAAGCTGTCCCATGTATGAGGATTAGCTGTCTGCTTCAAAATCTTTTTCATTGTTTTGTTTTGTTTTATTTTTTGCTTTCGTAGTCCCACATACATGGACATCAATGAATCCTCCCATTATTGATAATTACAAAAGTCACACCAACATGGCAGCTATGGCAGCTAGTCAAGCTACTTTTATGATTCATCCTCACACTCTGGTTCCTGTTCCCTCAAAATCATTGGTTCCCCATAAATCTTATCTTTCTGCTCACACTCTTACTTTTCTTCTGCCCAAATGACTGCCACACATTCACTACTGACTCCCCTAAATTCATCAATTTTCTAGACATCCTCAGACATCAGACACCCTAAAAAATTCTATGCTTCCAATTACAAGACATATCTAAACCCAAGCCATCTCCTTTCTCCCTCTCCCTCTCCCTCTCCCTCTCCCTCTCCCTCTCCTTCTCCTTCTCTCTCTCTCTCTCTCTCTCTCTCTCTCTCTCTCTCTCTCTCTCTCTCTCACACACACACACACACATACCACATTACACTCTCATGGCTAAAACCTCACTTGCATGGAGGTCATTCAACAAACTCTTTCCTAAACTCCACTGAGACCTACCTTTCTAAAGCTATGCTATCTGTGTCAGCAGTTAAGGCTCTCTTGCTCATGTCAAATTTTAGTTTTGATGGAATCCACAATTTTTCTTCTTCTGTAGAAGCAAAAACATAACCTCAATCCCATGATAACCTTCCCTGATTTCCATTCTGGTGTTAAGACAGCCTTGGAATAAACAGGATGATTTAACTCAGCAGTTTTCTTTCTATAATCCAATGCCTCTCAGAAGCTGTTGCTCTTATTTAATTAGCATTTACATTTTTTAAAAAATTAAAGTTAATAAGGTAGGATATGTTCTACTAGCTGGGCTGCCTTGTCTGTCAGTGGGACAGGAAGTCCCTAGCCTTGCAGAGACTTGAAGTACCAGGGAGCAGGAAATACCAGGGGGGCCCTCATCTGCTCAGAGGAGAAGTGAAAAGGGGTGAGGGGAGGGCTGTGAGAGGGCATGACTGGGAGGAGGCAGTGAGTGGGAAGTAAAGTGGATATGTTAAAAATAAAAATTAAAAACAAAAATAAAGCTAATAAGGCATTGTCCAATCTATCTCTAGGGGTCCAATTCCTTGCCTCTTTTGTTTTAAAAGCATCTCTTTTTAATGTATAATTAGGTCTTTTCACAATTGCTTGTCCTATAGGATTATGAAAAAATCTGTTATATGTTGTGTGTTATATTGTATAAAATATTTTCACTTTAGTAGAAACAGAAGCGTGTGTATTATCAGTTTTAATTTGTAATGATATCCCCATAATAGCCATTATTGCTAATAAATGTATAACTACAGAATCTGCTCTTTCAGAGTTTAAGGTAGTTGCCCATTGAAACTCTGAATAAGTATCAATAGTATGATGCATATATCTTAGTTTTTCAAATTCTGTTAAATGAAATACAATCATTTGCCAAATTTCATTTGCTCATTCACCTTTAGAATTATTGCCTGAGGTAAAGAAATTTGACTATACAAAGAACAATTAAGACAATTCTCTATAATTTCTTTAGCTTGTTGTCATGTCGCCAAGAATTTTTTTCTTTAAATCTTTACTATTAGTGTGATGTGTTTCATGAAATTTTGACGCTTCTTACACATTACCTCTTAATAATTGATCTATGTCATTATTACCTTGTGTCACTGGTCTCTCAGTGCAGTATCAAAGTGAGTATGAATCATATACAATGGATAATATCTGTTTCTAACTACCTGTTGCAGTTGCATAAATAATGTTATTTCTGGGTTATCAAGAACAAGCTTAGGCTTCTACATGTAACACAACTTTTTTTTTGCATGTTTAGAATCAGTAATTATATTGAGAACTTCAGGAAAACCTAATAACACCATAAAATTTGCATGCAATTCTGAATTTTGAACAGAAGAATTGGGACTCTGAACTACTTTACTTATGTTTCTTAATTTATTTGCATCAGTGTAAAATGTTAAGCTCCAAGTGTTGGGGTAGAAACCTTGGCTCATGTCTGGACAGACCACACCAAGTCAACATGGTTCCACATGGAGAGGTTTAATGAGAGAAGAGAAGAAGAGGAGAGGAATAAAGGTCGGCCATGATCACATGGGGAGAAGGGGGAAAGGAAATGGGGAGAAAAGTGACAAAAGGGAAGAGGACAGCAGAGAAGAGAAGAGCAAGAGAGCAAGGAGGGGGCAAGCAGTCCCCTTTATAGTCAGGCATACCATGGGGGTGGAGTTTAGGATACTAACAACCAGGACTGGTGATTATTTTACTAACCATGGAGAATCCATCTCTCTCTCTCTCTCTCTCTCTCTCTCTCTCTCTCTCTCTCTCTCTCTCTCTCTCTCTCATATATATATATATATATATATATATATATATATATATATATATATATATAAATTGTAGTCTTTTGCTTTTAGTATCTTTATTGTTAGTTTCTTCCAAGTAATTACTGCAAGCTTTCTGTCGGTTATCATCAATCATACATAATTCTATAATTTGAGCCTTTGTATATGGGACTACAATCTCTGCTGGATCAATTCCTGTTAACTGACAAAGTCTTATCCTGCCCTTTATAATTAATTTAGAAACCTTTTCTATATAGGTTTTAAACTTTTTGTCTGTTCATGTGCTAAAAATTTAGTCCTTGGAGCTTAACATTTTACACTGATGCAAATAGATTAGGAATGGCAGGTTATAAATTAGGAAACATAGGTAAAATAGTTCAAAGTCCCAATTCTGTTCAAAAATCAGAATTGTATGCAATTCTTATGGTATTATTAGATTTTCTAATATTTTCTAAAATATTATATTTTCTGCAAAATTATTCTATTCTGAGACGGAATGGAGAGTAAAATAAAGTACAGCCAAGTTTAGGGTCTACTCTGTCCACGTGGGCATCTCATATTCTCTGGGTAATTCCTTTTCTGCTTCAGCCCTTAATTTCTCTGCACTGTTTACACTTAACTCACTGCAGCAGTAATTTCAGAACAAATTACTTAACTCTTGAGTAATTAATCTAACAGTAGGGTATAACCAGTTAATATTTCCCAATGATTTTTTAAAATCATTAATAGTTTGCAATTTATCTCTTCTGATCTGACTGTTTTATTGCTGATTTTTTTTTGTGGGCTCAGTTTAAATCCTAAATAGTTTATAGAATTTTCTTTCTGTATTTTTTTCAGGTGCAATATGTAAGGTAAACGTCTTTCTGGTTTCATTATTCATGTTTTCTAAGGTTTCAGAAATAGAATCAGGCAATAAAATAATATAATAGTAAATAATGCCCTGGGCAAATAGTTCACAAATTATTTTAAATGGTTGTTTCATAAAATATTGACATCATATTAAGACTAATTGACATTCCTGAAGAACAACCTTCCATCATTATCTTTATGCAGATTTGCATTTTCACATGTTGGCACAATAAAAGTAAACTTTTCTTTGTCTTGTTTTTATAAGGAAACAGTGAAAAAAACTTTAAACAAATAACTATAATAGGCTAATCTCTGGGTGGATGGAAGGTAAAGGAATTCCAAGTTGCAAAGGATTGCATAGGCCGAATTACTCTATTTATGGCTCTTTTTTTTTTTTTATTAACTTGAATATTTCTTATATACATTTCAAGTGTTATTCCCTTTCCTGGTTCCCTGCAAACATCCCCTCCCCTTCCTTGTGGGTGTACCCCCACCCCTCCCCATTGCCGCCTCCCCCAACAGTCTAGTTCACTGGGGTTCAGTCTTAGCAGGACCCAGGGCTTCCCCTTCCACTGGTGCTCTTACTAGGATAAACATTGCTACCTATGAGGTCAGGTCCAGGGTCAGTCCATGTATAGTCTTTAGGTAGTGGCTTAGTCCTGAAGCTCTGGTTGCTTGGCATTGTTCTAGGTTACATATAGGGTCTGGGCCTTCAAGCTCTTTCCAGTTCTTTCTCTGATTCCTTCAACTAGGGGTCCTATTCTCAGTTCAGTGGTTTGCTGCTGACATTCATTTCTTGTATTTGCCTGGCTGTGTTCTCTCAGGAGCGATCTACACTTCTGCACTTCTTTGCTTCATCCATCTTGTCTAATTGGGTGGCTGTATATATATGGGCCACATGTGGGGCAGGCTCTGAATGGGTGTTCCTTCAGTCTCTGTTTTAATCTTTGCCTCTCTCTTCCCTGCCAGCATTTTCTTGTTCCCCTTTTAAGAAGGAGTGAAGCATTCACATTTTGATCATGCGCCTGAGTTTCATTTGTTCTAGGCATCTAGGGTAATTCAGGCATTTGGGCTAATAGCCACTTTATCAATGAGTGCATACCATGTATGTCTTTCTGTGATTGGTTAGTTCACTCAGGATGATATTTTCCAGTTCAACCATTTGCCTTTAAATTTCATAAAAGTCGTTGTTTTTGATAGCTGAGTAATATTCCATTGTGTAGATGTACCATTTTCTGTATCCATTCCTCTGTTGAAGGGCATCTGGGTTCTTCCAGCTTCTGGCTATTATAAATAAGGCTGCTATGAACATAGTGGAGCACGTGTCTTTTTTTTTATATGTTGGGGCATCTTTTGGTATATGCCCAAGAGGGTATAAGCTGGATCCTCAGGCAGTTTAATGTCCAATTTCTGAGGAACCTCAGACTGATTTCCAGAATGGTTGTACCAGTCTGCAATCCCACCAACAATGGAGGAGGTTCCTCTTCTCCATATCCTGCCAGCATTTTTGTCACCTGAGTTTTTGATCTTAGCCATTCTCACTGGTGTGAGGTGAAATCTCAGGGTTGTTTTGATTTGCATTTCCTGATGACTAAAGATGTTGAACATTTCTTTGGGTGTTTCTCAGCCATTCGCATTCCTCAGCTGTGAATTCTTTGTTTTTAGCTCTGAACCCCATTTTTTTTATTATTATTATTAACTTGAGTATTTCTTATATACATTTCGAGTGTTATTCCCTTTCCCGGTTTCCGGGCAAACATCCCCCTCCCCCCTCCCCTTACTTATGGGTGTTCCCCTCCCATCCCTCCCCCCATTGCCGCCCTCTCCCCAACAGTCTCGTTCACTGGGGGTTCAGTCTTAGCAGGACCCAGGGCTTCCCCTTCCACTGGTGCTCTTACTAGGATATTCATTGCTACCTACGAGGTCAGAGTCCAGGGTCAGTCCATGTATAGTCTTTGGGTAGTGGCTTAGTCCCTGGAAGCTCTCGTTGCTTGGCATTGCTGTACATATGGGGTCTCGAGCTCCTTCAAGCACTTCCAGTTCTTTCTCTGATTCCTTCAACAGGGGTCCTGTTCTCAGTTCAGTGGTTTCCTGCTGGCATATGCCTTGTATTTTGCTGTATTCTGGCTGTGTCTCTCAGGAGCGATATGCATTCACATTTTGATCATCCGTCTTGAGTTTCATTTCTTCTAGGCATCT